>NW_027526422.1:27295211-27341450 GCF_048455015.1 Haemaphysalis longicornis
TTAAGCTCCGTTTGCTCACCGAAAACGGTACATACTTGGCGCCCGCTTCCACGGAGACCTTCTGCCTATTCTAAACGGAGGCATTTTCCCGCGGTCCGGGTGCGTGCAGCGCGACGGCGGGCCTGTGCGGCCTCACGAAACACTCGTCGTCGAGAATTCCTCGCGCTCATTTCGGGCGACGCTTCTGGGGGGAAAAACTTGTGGGGAATACCGAGTCACGCGCTTATTTCTCCGGAACGTTAACTCGGTCAGCGACTCCGAGAAGGAACGCCGTCTCGGCACACTCAAGTGGTTGCCTGAAGGGACGTTATATAGCGGCCCTTCAAGTGCGCTGGAGTTAGCGCCGGTGATGAGGAAAGCTAGAGGTGGTTTCGAAGTGAGCGTACTATATAGTGCGGGAACTTACCGGTGGTACGCCGTAAGCATATGAGCTAGAGCGCTATAAAACACTGCGTTCCCTCGTAGATGCAACCGTCCCAGTCTTGTAATTACATTCTCGTGCTGGGCAATGAAGCTGAACACACGTGGGTACCTGCTGCGGCGAACAAGTCAGCCTTGTTGTAAGCGCGTCACGGAAACGCATCAAGCGCAGCCATTCTTTCAAAGCTACGTTCATGAGCTTATGCAAGCGCGTGCACTTACTACGCAACACCTTTAAAAAATGCCCCACTTTGGCATACACTCTGGCAAAGACAATACTATATCATAATGCTCTCCGTGTTACCCTGTGGTTGCAGTTCATAGAGAAACTCGGCACGTATTATTTAGTTAAGTAAAGCGAGTATTGTATGACGTAATAGTCAATTCGTATACACTTTGCAGAGCATTGGCGCCAAGTAGCGGAACGCCGGTATGTCCAGCCAGATTAACCAACAGAAACCGGCTAGCGACGTCGCTAGAAAACAGGGTTAGCAGCGTATGCGCAATCGCCCTGTATGATCCCCCACATATTAAGAGAAATATTACCGCCCCGTCCACGCGAGCGCTTCCCAGAGACGTCAGGGGAGCACCACGACTCCCCCTGACCTGAGGGTGATGCGAGCGACGATGGATTGAATAGATACGTGAGCAGCAGCTGCCCCTGAAAACTTCGCACCGCGCCTTTTACCATCGACCCGGCTTCTTGAGTAATCAAGAGAGCGTTAAGAACTAGGGAAGAGTGCGAGAAAGGCGGGCTTTGCATGTCTCATCTTCGCTGCCTTGCGCAACAGTCCGGTGTACTCTCGCTGTGGTAGTGTGGTAATGAATGGCTTATACATTGTGCTAATCCTCCGCATTATCTTCCAAGAATTTGCCCTATATAGTGCTCGAAATAGGCATTCTTGTTTAAGTTAGCTTACAGCTTATTCCGCTCTGTGTTTGCGAAACAGCAATGATACTGCAAAATCTAATTTGAACCATGTTCGAAATCGAGTTTGAACCAAGTTTGAACCGTCAATAATTTGAACTGAGCGGAGTTAGGGACGCCAAGACGTGCACTTCTTTTCGTACCTACCACGCAGCACCTAATTTCGATGCTTTGCACGAAAGCTGATATCTGTTCACTTACAATTAAACCATGTTACACTTACAATCTGACACTTGCCCTAACACTTGCATTCTGTCACTTACCGTATAAACCGGATTATAGGTCGACCCGGTATATAGGTCGACCCCCTACCTTCAGGTGGGAAAAGTTGACAAAAGAAAAATAATTCGGCACATAAGCGCACTCACAATGTCTATATTTATTTTCGACGTCCGTCCGTCACTGCCACTCACTATGCCTGCCGAAGTCACTTGTCCGAGCTCTCAGAGTCGTCCAAGGATGACTGCTTCGCAATGTCATCTTCCACGCCATCAGGCGCGTTGCTGATGAAGCACTTCCTGAACGCTCGTGTAACCATGTCGTCGGGCAGCAACTGCCCAGAGAAGGACACCCAGCTTGACACGGTCGCAAACGGCCCGTATAGGTCTTTTTGTTGTCGCCGGCTATCCACTCATTGTACAGTTCGGGGAGCCCGTCCGCGCATGGCCTCCGGAGCGATCGTGAGCGAAGTTCCCGGACGAAGTTCCCGGACGAAGTCCGCCACTTTGTTCTCCAACTCGGGGTGCACCGCTTGACGTCCACGGAACGATCGGTTTCGGGGGTTGCACGCGCACAGCTTAGCTTTCTCCGCCAGTACCGCACACTTTTCTGCGAAACGCCTAACTGGTGTTGCGCCGCCATATTCCCATTCTGCTCGGTGACTCAATCGCCGTCAGCTTAAACGCCGCGGTGAACTGGCGTCGACTGCCGCCACTCATCTCGGAACAGAGACGTACAGAAATGTACGCACGCACGCACAATAAACAAGTAAAAGACGAAAAACTAGAGAAAAGCGAAATCAAATAAAGGCCTGATAGTGCGAGAGAGCCAGAAAGAGCAGTCCGACACGAATGGCGATGGCGATGGACTGCGCTTGCACATTGTTACTAGACAACGATTTACATTCTGCCAATGACCGCTATATAAGACGAGGGGTGACTTTTGTGCGGATTTTTTTGGAAAAAAACTCGACCTATATTCCGGTTTATACGGTACGCCTTTGCGCAAGCTGGTGAATGACAATTCTTTTAATTTTAGGGGGTCCTGATAAAGTCTATGCTGTGAGACCTCTTCCTATACATCCTAAAGATGTGTCGCAACATTCGGGATACAATAAAAGTTTCGCCTTGTTTCGACTTTGTTGCCTTCATGTTTAAAAAAAGAACAGATGACTAACGAACGACTTGCCTAGTATGATGAACCGCCACGGGAATTTCATGCGGTACGTCCTGTTTTCGCTTTGCCGCGACAAAAAAATCCCCGAATGTTCAAACTGGCAAAAGAATTTTTTTTTTTTTCAAATCAGTGGTCAGCCGCGTACGCGTTGTGATACCCGCGATAGTCACTGCACGCGTAGTGACAAGCATACGCCAAAAAATGCACCGCGTAGAATAAACTTTTCAAGGCTACCATCGTAAAAAATTGAAGGTCGTTTTGCCAAGGTAAATGCGAATAGTACCGCTCTAGGGAGGTGGGCGCCACTCGATTACTCTTAATTGCCGTGTTTCTTAAATCCGAGCTTTATTGTTTCCACTGGTGCCGTTGCACGCCAATACGCCCTGCAGGAAAGCCAACTTTTTCTGACGATGATGCTTAATGATCGTGGGTGAAGGGAAATAAAAACACGCTTCCCGTGGCGGGAATCTAATCTGGGTCCTTCGCGTTATGAAGCCGGCGTCCATTGATTGATTGTAGGGTTTAACGCGCCGGCGCAATGCGGGCGATCAGGCACGCCGTAGTGGAGGGGTCCGGATTAATTTTGACCAACTGGGGATCTTTAACGTGCGCCGAAGTCTCGTACAAACGGGCGTTTTTGCTTTTAGCCTCCATCAGAAAATCGGCCGCCTCGGCCGGGAATCGAACCCGCGACAGCGGGCTCAGCAGCGCAATGCCTTAGCCACTGAGCCACCGCGGCGGGTAGCCGGCCCCTATCGAGATTGCTCCATTTCGACATGGTCGAAGCGAACGCCAAGCAGCAGGCACCGATTCGCGCCACACACCCCAAGCCCAAATGTTAGGCAATTTTCGGAGAAAATTGGTGCGTACCTCCAGAGTAGCACATACGCGCAGTGTGGAATTAGTCAAGCAAAGAATCCATCACGAGAAAGCTTGGCGTTCAACCATCGTCGTTGTTAGACAAAGGGGTGCATAATTTTTCTTAGTTAAGCCATTGGTACGAATAGACTGTGTGTGCGTGTGTTTACGCGGTGCGCGGGCTTCGACAGCGCACAGCACGACAGCGCGCCTAGATGCTTTCTCGCATAGCACTGATGCTTCGAGGAGGAAGACACTTGCAGCGATCATGCGACTTCGAAAATACGGTGTGGCCATAATTCTCTCCAGCGGCCGTTGGTAGTTGTAGTAGTGCCACTTTATTTAACATAGGGTTTAGGGTAGGGGTTGGCGGAGGCCCAAAGGCCCCCGTGACGTCCAGGGCTCTCGCCATGACGATTTCTTGGGTAGCCAGGTCAGAGCTGCCCAGAGCCTGCTCCCAGTGAGAGGATGAGGGGAAAGGGAGGAAGGGGTCGCGTGTTCACTCACACAGGGAGTGGAAGAGTGGGTCCATCGCACCACATGAGGGCAGTGAGGGGAGGCGAATTTGTGGGGGTAGGTGTGCACAAGGAGAGTGCGGTGTGGGAAAGTGGGGGTTTGTAAGAGCAACGCCCCCTAGGCTTGCCGGATGTGTGCGGCCGGTGGTGGTGGCGGCGACTGACTCATCACTTTCCGGCTCTGCAAGAGTGCTTTTGTTTGCGTGTGTTTGACTCTGGCGTCCGTTAAAATCCTCTTTTCCCCCTCTCTCCGGCAGAGCGTGGGCCGGCTATCATGAGACCTGTGGAGTTGTTTTTGTGTGCTTGTACTTTTTTATTGGCGTGCGCAATACGTTGGAAGGCTGTAAACACTTTGGACTGCTAGTTATAAAAAGGGGCTTTCGACGACCACCCCGCCGTTGGCATCGTGGGCTCGACTGAGAGCATTGCTCTGCCCTTTCGACTGTCATGCTGTAGGCACGCCTGGGGGCTGCCTTAAACAAGCTAAGTTTTGCGCATTGCTCAGCATCGTCGCTTGGAACGGAGGCAACTCGCCGGCAAGCCGCTCGCCCACCACGCTACCACGGCTTCCACGGAGGTCGATTCTGGGACGCCTTCGCCAATGTAACGCCACGTTGAGGTTGACGTCGTTTAAGCTGTTTTTTGCTCGACGAATCCGACGCTGAGCATCAATAGCTAATTAAGGCTCAGATTTTATTTTATGTACAAGTGCATGAGGCGGTAAGAGGAAAAGCTGCAATACTGCAGCATATCGGTTGAAGTACTGAAGCTCCGAAGCTTTTGCGGTACGATCAAGGCAATACAATCGATACGCTGCGCACACATGAGAAAATAAGGACACCGAAGCCTGAACCACGCTATATATACGCTAACCCTCTCCGTAATGTCTTCCTCTGTGCATCTTGTACAGCTAGTACGCTCTACGTTGGCGCCTACAACATCCGCTGTTCTTAGCGCCGTAACTGCTGCAGCCGCTATAGTTAGCTCCAAAGTTGCCGCAGTGCTGGGTAAAGGGGCACGGTGGAGTGAAGCGTGGTAGCAGACGACGCGCTTCCATCACTTTTGTCTGCAGCGCTACCCACTCACGCTCCTTCAAAAGTCTGCTTGGCAACGTTTTTTTAAAAACGAAGCTTTGGTGATCTCACTGATGGCGTCTGTATCGCGAAAACGCCGAAGTGAAAGAAAAAAACGCTCCAGTGACAGGAATCGAACCTGGGTCTCTCGCGTTGTGAAGCCGGCGTCTATCCGATTGCTCGACAAGGTGGACGCGGTTCGGAAAACTTGACAACGACTAAAGAATCCATCTGGAGAGAGCTTCCCGTTCAACCATCGTCGTGGTTTGACGGAATGGTACTTCACTTTTTATTGCTCGCGCGACATTCTTACCCTCTGTGACGTCGAATGAGAGGTTTCACATTCCGATAGAGGGACCTTCCCTAGAAAGCGCGGCATTCCCTCGCTCCGTGACCTTGAGTGACAGGTTTCACACACGACAGGCGTAATATTACGACGTGAGGCGCCTGGCGATTTCGCGGTAATAGGGTTTACCGCACCAAAGCTAGTCATAGTCTGTGTGGCCTGCTAGTAGTGAAGGTGTGTGGATCATTTTAAACCGCCTGCCGGTCTTAAAGGGGCCATGATGACAAAATGCCACTTGGTTCAATTAAAAAAAAAAAGCTAGACTTTGGTTACTCACTCATCTCCGTTCCAGGCATGAAAGACGTTTTTTTAGCTAATAAAATGCAAGAACTATTAAAAGCTTTCGAATTTCGCGCTACAGTGACGTGTTATGAGCAGGAGTGACGCAATATGCGCCAGCACTAAAACCGTTATCAGGGTGTTAACTTCACGCTGGCATTCAAGTGACATGATCAAGCGGAGCCAGAGGACCCACTACTGGCCCTCCTCGATTATCAGTCCCGGATCGTCCGCGGACTGCCCGAGACGCGATCCGGCGCTCGATTTTCACATGTATTCCTATGGGACTTCCGGGACGAACACAGTCCTCGGACTGCCTGCGGACCGTCCAGGACTGGTAAATCGAGGGTGCCCACTATCGCCCAGTCCTGTTCTTTGGCGGTGGCTTAGGTAGGTGGCCGCCAATAGCACAAACAAAATTCTGTGACGTCATTAAAAATTGTCGGAAAGTGCACCTATTTTAATTCACATATTTATCATTTGTTTGAAGTTTGCAATAAAATTGATATCATTGTTATCGAGACAAAGGAGTCTTTTTAACGAACCAGACGTGTACTTTGTTCCCGGCCGCGGCGGCTGCTTTTCTGATGGAGGCGAAAAGCAAAAACGCCCGTGTGTTCGATATATCGGAGCGCTTTAACGATCCCCAGGTGGTCAAAATTGATCCGGAGCCCTCCACTACGGCGCGCCTCACCGCCTGCGTCGCGTCGGTGCGTTAAACCCTACAATCAAATCAAACTTGTATTTTGTCTTCATACTTAAGCGGCGTTCAGTGAAAGCGAATGTAACAGGAGGGTTTTTAAATTCGCTCCCGTCCTAAATATAAAAACGGCCCCCGAGAATCTAATTCGCGACTTTCTTGTAGCAGCAGGACAACAGTGACGACCGACGAGTGCTCAAGCCCTGTATGTTCATGTCGCAAAAAGGCCACCCAGGATATTTTTTTTAGAGAATCAAATAATAAAAGTACCGGCCGATGTTCGTAACAAGGAATCTGCATATAAGGGACATCCGATAAAGGAACGTCATCCTTCCTCTTTTTTAGACTGTCTTTTATAAATGAACACACCATCATTCATCGCACAGCCAAGTGTAACGATGATTGTCTACAGCTGACAGAACTGATCATCAAAATTTTGATCCGTAGCAGTGTGGTTACAAAGAGATAGTGTGCTACATTAAACTAAAATTCTGTCAAACATTAATGTGTTCTTTGTTGGTTAATGACTTCAACTCATTAAGATTTCAAGGAGCGGACTTCTCAACTTCCGCTCGGCAGACGAAAAATATAAGGGAAGTTCACCTCTGAGCCCTAATTACGGAACTAGCTAGAAAAAGACTAATCTTGCTTCTCCAGATATTATTAGTACTACCAGGCTAAGCTAGCAATTTATTTAGCCACATAAATTATCAGCCACGGTCAGCTGCTGAAAATAAGCGAAGCCCCGACGTACATTTATCTGTCGGAGCACAGAGCTCATTAATCACGCTCATTTTGTCAAACGTGTGCAGCCGAAACATGGTCGAGAAGAAGATTATCGTGAGTGGGTAGGGCAGGTAAAGGTAATTGAGGTAAATAATTTTTGGTCTAGATAAGAAGGGTGTGAAGTGAATAGTTCCTATCAGCTTTTTTCCTTTTATTTTATGATGTACACTCATGCGGCCTGCGCAGATAGTTATTTCCTGAACTAAAAATTTCCCCATTGTGGCAGTTATAGCTTTCCTTAAAAAAAATACAAGCATTTTTTCCCGTTAAGAATTGGCGATGTTTAAATGCAATCGTTTTTGAGGATGATAGTCCCCAAAACCAATTATTCCTCACTTCTTAAACGTCGCTAAGGATTACGATAATAAATGAGTATAGGGCTGTGCCCCGCTGACTTAAGTGGAGTTGCGGGGTAGGATAATTTCGACTTGAACGACTGTCAGGAAGAATCATGTAAAGAAGGGTGGTTTCAGAGAGGGCGGAATCGGAAGTTCACCTCAAAGCTGTACACGCGGAATACGATTAAAAACAAAGGTATGGAAGATGCGGGTGAACTCAAAGCCATAAAATCCTCATGCCACTCGTTGTTCCCATCAGATGGCCTTTTTTATCATTCCGATATCTATATATTGGCGGGAACCATGTTTGATGAAACGTAAACTATCTTTTGCTGCCAGTACTTAACCACGAACAGTAATCTTATCTCGCACATAAATTCGGTCATCCGTTTGTTACGTGTGGCGTGAGGTTTCGCTCGGCTATTTCGTTTGATACGAAGGAGTGCAACTCGTTCGACACTTACATAGAGATTTTTGTTTGATCGACAATGTTCTCGATCTGATCGAGTGTTCACGTGCCGTCATAAGTAACTGGAACAAGGATATGGGAATATCACAAAATATTTGTTGTACTGGCTTTATGACAGCCATTACCGGATATCAGGACGCTTTTTTCTATTAGGGAAGACCCGTTAAACGCACACTAGTGCAGCCAAGTGGTTTCAGGAAGAAGAAACTCTTGTAAACTTACACGACAGTGTTCCAATTACTTTTGACGGCACCACTACTCCCAGATAAATGCGTGCGGACCAAGCCCTGCGGCATTCGATTCACCGACGTTTTGTCTATGCACGTCACTTTGTCTGCTTCTTCGATGATTGCGCTTCCCTTACAGTTACTTCTGAGCACAAGCTCGCTCTAATAAACTCGAATTGCTACGAGAACCTTGCGTCGTCCTTGACTGCAAGACAATATTGCCTGCCTGCTAAAAGAAAATTCCGCCAGATAATGGCGAGAACGCCCCTCAGCGAGCACGAATTTCTTCATTTTGTAGGCTGAGGAACGGCACAATGAATAAGTGAGCGAAATGTGGGGTCAATTTTCTCGGGCGCTCGGAAGAGGAACAGGTCGGAGCTTTGTCGGAGACGTCTGCGCTCGCGTGACCAGGCGACATCGTCCCGGCGGGCAAACCGACCTACGTACTACGTACAGGCCTTCGTCTATTGCCCGTCTCTCCTCTCGCGGGATCTGCATTGGCTTTCACGTTTCATCTCTCCGCCAGTGGTCGTTCCTAACAGCGGGTGTTATCTGAGCAATCTCGACTTAATGCGACTGCAGGTACAGGTATGACGACTTGACTCTCCGTCTGGGTGCAGTTTTGCTTCGCGGCCCTTGTTTCCTTTCCTTTTTTTTTTTCTTTTTCTTTTGTTAGGTCTTCAGACGTCTCTTTTCGGCGCGTCGTAAACAACTTAACGGGGTACAGGTATAGCAGCCGTAATTTTCGCTACTTGCCCTGCTAAGTAAAAAGCCCCAGTCCACCCGACAACTTTTTCTAATCCGACTTTTTAAGGCGCCCCATTCCGCAACAAAAAGAAAAGACGTTGTCGTTCTTGTAGTTTTTGTACGGCACAGAAAATGACCGCCGCTGCAAAGAGTGAATAAAAAACGCATTTAGGGGCGAAGCACCTTAGGACCTCGCTTTGTCCGGGGCTTGCGCGTCCGTTTACACAGTGTTCCGCATGTGCGAGGACCATTGGATTGGATTGGATTGGATTGGGTTAGATTGAAATGGATTGGATTGGATTAAATTGAATTGTATCGGATTGGATTGGATTGGATTGGATTGGATTGGATTGGGTTGGATTGGATTGGATTGGATTGGATTGGATTGGATTGGATTGGATTGGATTGGAATTGAAATTGTATATACTGTACACACGCGTTGTCACTCATTTACATGCCCGAGTGGGCAATGCCTCGGGTGATTTATGGTAAGAACGATCCCCAGTGCTTCGCCCACTCGTCATGATTCACTTCGGGGTGATGCGTGAATTTTTTTACTTCGTATGGGATTTCAACTCTGGTCCCTACAGTAGGTGTCCAGTACATTACAAACACGCTTTTTCTGCACGTTGCTAGCGGAGGAACAAACGTTTATCTACTGCGTGCTGTGCTACACATGAACGTGACTGCACGTGAATAGAACAGGGGCACCCAAGTCACGTAGTACTCTGATTCTGGGGAAGCTGTGGCATGTGTTACCAGACCGCCTGTGCAGTCAATTCACGCCATAAGACGGAGAAACAAAAGGAAGAAGAAAAAACTGTGGTTGATTCCTCTGTCATAGGAATCGGCAAAACACGAAAGGGAAATGTGCAGCGAAATCTACAGCTAAGAATTATTTGCGGGTCGGCGGCTGTCTTGTGGGTGTGTTTGGTGAGCGACGTCCTCCTGGTGGGTCGCTAAGGCAAAGGTGTACTGGCGTCATTTCCGTGACGGATATCACGTCAGTGAAATCTTGGTGCACCTTGGCATAATGTACTTTCGTGTTAAAATATAAAACCCGAAAACGAACAACCCTAAATACAACGCACTCTTTAGTACTAGAGGTTGCTTCCCCGCAAGAGGACCCTGTCTGCCGGGGGGCACCCTTTACAGGCCGCTTGCTTCGCTGTACTGGCGTCACTTCCGTGACGGATATGACGTAAGTAAATTCTTCGTGAATCGCGGAATAAAACACTTTCGCGTTAAAAACGTAAACATGATGTAGCTGTAAAGGGCCCTGTCGAATTATTTCACGCCACAACGCGAAGAAACGAAAGCGAAAAAAAAGAGGCGAAAATACAATAAAGCAGTGAAGAAGTCTGATAAGTATCACCAGGCTTTCGCCTTCATAGCTCGAAGTAAATTTAAGGGAACCGAAAAATACTTTTAAAAAACAAGGCGCAAGTGTGCCTTCGTACATGCGTTGTCCACACGTTGCTTTGTAGTTCTCCATAATGGTTTATATTGACACCAGTAGTGCCAGCAGTTTTCTACTCACGCTACCCTCAAAAGGTCAACCTTTGGTACTAAGTGCAAGCAGTCATAGTCGACATGCGTTGCTTCCCAATGTTTTTGTTTCACACGGAGTCGCCCAGACGTTGCGTTCATTGTCTCAAAGCGCCCGCGGTAGCGGTGCACACTGGAGAAAAGCAGGAAGTCGCGAGGTGCCAAAGAGAAAGTGAGGCGGATGCAGTCGTGCGAGCCTCCACCTGGCTTCGCCGCTATTCATGGTGCAGCGCCTTCCTCTCTCGTCCTCTGTGTTCGAGGCAGAGAACAGTCACTTGGCCAGCCAACCAGCCGAGCGCATCGGGCGCTTTCCATCAATGCTCTGCGCGGCGCGTTCTCTGTGCAACCCGCAGTCGCAAGGAGCGTGTGAGAGTTGGCGCCATGACTGCCTCCTCCGTGGCTTCGCCCCTTTTTTTTGTTCGGCCCGGCAGTAGACGTAGGGTCTAGTTTCCGAACAGATCAGGGCAGGACCCCGAGCGAAGGCCGATACGCATAACTGATGCGCGCGGCAGGCGGTGTTTGACGCGCTACTTGATGGCCTCGATCGTTGCCCGCGCGCAAAGGCGGGCCGGGCCGCCCGCAAGTGAATGGCCAGCCGTGTAGTCTTTGATCCGTGTCGGGTCCGCGGGGTAGGCGGTGGAGTCGATTCTCGTGAAGACGGAAGGGCTAGACAACAGAAAAAATACTGGCAATAGGATGAAAGGGGACCAATATCTCGGGTAATTGCGTTGTGTTAGCTCTAACTAGAGTAGAAGTAAGTAATGTCTGAACACGCCAAGTCGGCCCTAACGTGTGAAAGCTTATGTAGTGAAGATCGGCATAAAAGCGGGATTGTCGTTCCTGCAACATATTCGTCAAGTGTACAAAATCCTCCACTACCTTCTGAGTCGGCGAACTTGGCATGCAGGTATTCAGTGCTAGCACGTGGCACGCAAATTCTATTCATTCTTCACAAACCCTCAGCGTGAATACGTATCATGTGTGCCCTTCTGAATGCGGGTATGAAACAGTTTTATATTTTTATTTACCAACAAATCAGCCTTTTTCAGCCAACCTTTATGAATTAAGTGCCACGTGCGAGTAAGTAAGCATAGGTATGGGGAAACAAGAGCCCTGCTTTAGAGCAAAGCTCTATGTGGCCTACTTCGCATAGATTTTTTATGTCTGGACGAGTAAACTCCCATGCTCCCTCTATGAGGAGACAAAGCAAGCCAGTAGGGTATGTACTGGCAACTGGCGTAGCAAGAGAAGAGCTAGGAAGAGGAAAAGGAGGAATAAACATATTTGTCGAACAGTTTGACTTGAGGAAGAGTCCTTATTCCAAGATCCATTTAGACCGCCCGGCTTCTTTGGCTTTCTTCACCAGCCAAAGCTGATCGTCAGGGTCCAAGCTAGACAGTGCTCTCTGTCAGTCCTCATAGGAGGGCGAGGGCAGGAAGGGGGTGGGGTGACTAGGTGGGGGTCTATTTTACAGCCCTACATATTATGGAAGGGGTCTCCGGGCGGCATTGCGAGAAGTGTAGGGTGGGGGCCATAAATCGCCCATTCTACATAATGCTCCGCGGTTGGCGTGATTAGAGATTTCTCGGAGAAAGAGCAGGTAGCTTACGAAGCCAAAAGCAGTGAAAGTAAACTCGAGTGCGATCGACAGCGGCGGGAGGCGAGTAGCAGCTGCGATCGTGCTCGAGAGCTGCCCGTAACCGGTGACCTTGAAGGAAGACGGCTGCCGCGAAGCAGATATTGCGGCGAAGAAGCGCAGGTATCACCCAAGTAAATCGTACGAGCACTTGGGTACGAGCAACTTTCGAGGGACTTTGGTGTTCTGCGGTGTGCGACAGACTGTGGTTCGGGGGCGATTTGATGGTGATTGGTAACGTTCGAGATGTCGTTTGAGATAATGTACCCACAAGGAGGATTGCCCACGGCTGAAGCTTTGACTGTGCTCAGGTTGGAGCTTGTAGTTTAATTTGTTTGTTTGGTGTTGCTTTCTTTGAGTCTTTGTTATTTTAGGTGCGGAGTACCTTAGGACCGCACAATGTCCGTCTGCGTCCGTGCGTATAGCATTTACAATCGCAAAAAATCCCACAGGCCCCGCCAGGATTCAAGCCTGTGTCTGGTAGACCAGATAGAGTTAGTGTCAGTCGTCGTACCCATTGGGCTACGACCGTGAGTTAGTACCCCAGAGTCAAACGTCTTACTCCTTCGCCTGTAACCGTGCACCTTAGGACCTCCCAATGTCCGTACGCGTCCATCCGTGCGCACACCACCATCAAGCGAAAATCAAGCGAAATTCGATTTGAGTCGTGAGTTGCAGTTTCATTTAGGGAATAATCAAGGTGCAATGGTCGGGCGGTCGAATGACAGTCGGGGCGCAAGTGTCGAACCATCAAGCGAAAATCAAGCGAAATTCGATTTGAGTCGTGAGTTGCAGTTTCACTTAGGCAATAATCAAGGTGCAACTCACGGCTCAAATCGAATGACGGTCGGGGCGCAAATCGGATGTCACTCGGGGCGCCACTTGGATGTCATTTCGAGTCCCCGTACTCCGCACCCTCGCCATCATCCACGGGGTAGCGATGCTGCCATTTTTTTACCTCACTGTGGTCACTGGATTTCGAAGCATTAAGGTACTCGCTCTTTCTTTCTTTCTTTCTTTCTTTCTTTCTTTCTTTCTTTCTTTCTTTATTTCTTTCTTTCTTTCTTTCTTTCTTTCTTTCTTTCTTTCTTTCTTTATGTTTAGAAGGAGCAGCTGCATTTACAAAATAAGAACCTTCAGAAAAGACATTCTCTGCAGCTGTTGATGACTTCCCTCTAACCCTGCTTCCCGTGGGATCACATAACACAACAAAATGAGGACACCCCCTTAGCCCTCAACAAATGGACACAACTGTGGGCCTTTCCGCGGTTTCTTTTTTTATTCGGCATAGTATTTGTATCGACTGGCCCGGAGTTTCGTTCAAAGCACACATGTAAAACCACTGCGGATCCGGCGAGTCATACGAGCAGTTATACGACCGCACTCCGTGCCGCGTGCCAGTTTCTATCGATGCTCCACCCTCCCTGTTCCTCCCACAAAAAAGAAAGCCATCTAGGCGTTACAAAAAAATTTTGTGCCACATGGCACGTATATATACCCGTTTTCTCCGCTGCTTGTGAATAGAGGGCCCGCCGGAAAAGTAGCAGGGCGAACAGCTTGGTTGCTGAGGGAACGACTCCACAAGGTTCAGAATAACTGGCGGGCTCAGCAGGAACCCATGAGACCCTCCCCCTCTCCTCCGCTGCCCTTTCCTTACTCAGCGGCTTTCCTCGTGAAATCAGTGCCGGGCAAAGGAGGGTTCACGTGATCGAAATCCCGGGCGGCTGTGTAGGGTCTCTGCATAATTGAGCAAGGTCTACGATGCCTCTAATTACAGAGCCCGTACACCTCGCCGCTTCCATTACACACGCGTTCTTCTTTGTTTTCTTTTCTTGCCTTGTCCTCCTGACACAAAGTCTGCCCAAGGATGTGCGAAGAAGGCGAACGAAGAAAGATCACAAAGGACGAGAGCGCGGAATACGGTGAGCCCTAGAAAACCAATTTGAATAAAGCGGACAAATGACACACATAGTTAAGGCTGCTTCAGTATTGTTGGGAACAAAATAGTTCGTTACGACTCGCATTACAAAATAAGGGAGCCCACAAGCGTAAGTCATTTTCCCTTGGAAACGCGAGTGATGAGTGGTGTTATCAGCACCCTTCATCGTCGGCGTCCGTGATCGATGAAGCAGCGCAATTGCCTAGCTATTTGCCATAAATTTGTTTTAAAGCGCGAACGCAAAAAGTGCTCAACAGAACCATAAAGCTGGTTTCGTGTTGTCTGTAGCAGAGAAACGGCACCTAAATTTCCATTGGATGCAACGCTACATGTTAGTTGACAGCACGTGCTTCAGAAAAAAACTCCCACTTCTCCTCGCGGGAACCCCTGTGTAGATGCGACGCATAGGGGGTTCACGTTGCAGCGTTTGACAGCGGAGGAACGGCGCTGGAACGATGGAGCGGAGCGGCGCAGGCACCGCGTTTTATAGCGCGCATAACGGTGAGGGGACGTGCCGGCGCCAGTGCGTCTGCCGCGGCTATGACGCAACACAATCCAACACAATCCACTTTAATCCAATCCAATCCAAGCCAAGCCAAGCCAAGACAAGCCAAGCCAAGCCAATCCAATCCAATGCCCCTCGCGAGAGAGTGTTCGCTATCGGAGAGGAGAGGGTGTGAGCGACGGAGAGTGCAGCTGGCGTGGCGAGGAGAATGGGGGAGGGTGGACGCCGACAACGCCGACAACGCCGTATGGATGCAGGGACAAGGCGAGTGAATGAGATGCGTTCGCATCTAATAACAGTCGGAGAAACGGAGTGCGAGCTGCTGTGTAATTCCCGCGCATGCCCAGAGCCACGTGAAAACGCGGAGAGTGCGTCGGAGGCACTGGTCACTGCTAGGCTTCCGTTCTACTGGATACACCTCTGGTTAAACCATTTGGACTTTCGCGAGCACCGCGCCGGGCTTCGCACTCCGTCCGCTTTAGTACACCTCGCTCAGCGGCGCACCAGTCATCAGCGAGGCAGGGTGTTCAATGGAACAATCAGGAGCGTTCAATTAGGCAGCAATGCTGCGTGCTTAGGTATCAGCAAAGTTTTTCGTATAACAGCGATGAACTCACATCTAGTTTTCACGTTAATCACTGCTGGCCGTTCGCTTTCAAGCGACAAGTTTACCTAAATTTTAGATGCGAGCCTCTTAAATTCCGCCTGATCACCTCCCTAAGAAATTGTTTAACGCACAGCCAATGTGTGCGATATCCTGAGAGTGTAGGCGGCGAAAACCGCGAAACAAGAAGCTTGTAGGATGTCAGCTCAGCTATGGGTGGGAGAGGACTTCAGCTTCTTGTAAGAGTTTCGAAACGAAGCCCGTTCAATTATTACGAGTCGGTACAATGACTTCCTTTTCAAAACGTTGGCGCAGTTTTGAGGGGAGCCTCCCTGGCATCGGTTTTATTAGTTTTTATCCCAATGCCTAACATTATACAGTCAAACCCGGCTATAACGAACCCAGATAGAGCGAATTATGCTATTTATCGAACAAAAATATTTCAGTTACGGAAATACATGGGAAACATATTCCTTATAACGAAGTTCACATCGGATATATCGAACTCTGCGCGCCTAGAATGGCCGCCGAAATGCATGGTCTCGGATCAAATGGTCATGCGGCGGTGGCATGGTCAAATGACACCGCCGCATGGTAATAGCGGCGGTGTCATTTGAAAGTTTTCTTTGGTCGTGAAATTATTTCTGCGACAACATTCAGTTTCATCAAGTCCTGGGATACGGAGATCGACCCTACAGATGCCTAAAGCTTGTAGTGTTTTAGTACGCACTATTTTTTCCCCGCTATGTTATAGAATTTTCGAAACACCCAACTGCGCTTACAAACTTTGACAGGAATAAGCTCAAACGGGAAAAAGTAATCTCGAACGCCTATTTGTGCTTCCTGGTTGTGAATTGTGCGGCACTGGAGCTAATTATTTCCGGGCGCTCATTTGTGGAGCTACAGCATGTCGACAGCAGCCAGCGACAGCCAATCTAAGGGTCTACGCAAGCCCAAATACTTGTAAAACTCATAAATAACCGACAAACACCGAACACTCGACGAAATCGAATATCAAAATGCCGTACCAAATACAAATCGTGCGAAAGGAGCTCTTCAATCCCTATTCAAAGTCCCGAATATTCGCAGACGCATGTTTAAACCAAGTGGTCGGGGAAAGTCCGACTGTACATCAGACGATGAAATTTCTCACGACCACAACGCCCTCATCCATCCGCTTACTTGCGCAATGGGAATCATTAACAGACTGAGGTGGTGGTGGTGGTGGTGGTGATGGTGATGGTGACGACGACGACGACGATGATGATAATGATGATGGTGGTGGTAGTGGTGGTGATGTTGTTGATAATGGTGGCGGCGACGACGACGACGACAACGATTATGACAATGATGATGACGATGACGACGACGACGACGACGACGATGATGATGGTGGTGGTGGTGGTAGTGGTTATGATGCGGTTTTGGCGTAGCTACATGTGCGCAGAACCAACTTGGCGGC
The DNA here is from genome assembly GCF_048455015.1 of Haemaphysalis longicornis. Taxonomy (NCBI): domain Eukaryota; kingdom Metazoa; phylum Arthropoda; class Arachnida; order Ixodida; family Ixodidae; genus Haemaphysalis; species Haemaphysalis longicornis. Next base: position 27,311,987 of record NW_027526422.1, read on the forward strand.
CTCACGCCGATTTTACAAGTCCCATAAAAATTAACATTTTCAATTAGGTGTAACGCCGTGAATGAACCTGTCGACCAGCGCGAAGGCACATCCGATGACGGGAAATTTCGAAGCCGGCCGGGTTTCAAGGATAACGAAGAAAATTCCAGGAACACCTTGAGCGACATCCCTTTCTTTTCGCGCTCACTTCTTTCCACGAGCACAAAAGAACGCGCTCTGATCACCCACACCGTCCGCCAATTCGCTTTAGCGTGCACCTCGCCCATCGGCGCACCACTCACCAGCGAGCCATGGCGTTCAATGAAATAATCAGGAGCGTTCAATTAGGCAGCAATTGTGCGTGCTTTTCCCAAGCCCATAGGAGTCCGTGAAGTTTCGATCACGCATCCGTTGCCACGTGTCGCGGAAACAATCCGATGCATCACCGCCCTTCATTTTACCCACATTTTCGCCCCCAAGGCATCGAGGTGCACACACAAATAATAAAAATACGGCAAGAGGTGTCGCTCGCCTCCACATACCACTACAAACAAAAGAAAGAAAAATAATTCGAATTAAACGTTCTGCCACCATTGCTCTTCATGGCATCCCGTTCTGGTTTCCACATTATTTTGGTGTATCCCGTTCTACGGCGACGCCGAAATGGCGCTCTGCCAGCGAACTTGACGAAACGTTTAGTTTCTAGAAGAGACTGTCATTTTGTTGCGTTGTTTGGTCCTCGTAAAAACGATATAAACGCTGCGAAGTAGGGGATGAAGCATGAGAGGTTAAAATGTATTAAGACACACTCTTCCGATTAATTGTAACAAGAATGTAGACATTTGCATAATTATAACAGGTGCATAAGACGACAGCGTGTCCCTCTAACTATTTTAATTAATTTAGGCATTTGTTTACAGCCTTCGTCAAAATTTTCTAGGCCTCACCTAAGCCTTCGGGAGCACGAAGAATTCAAGGAATGAGCTTAACCATTAACGTCGACAAAATGATTTTATTACAGAAAGAAAGAAAGGTGTTTTCTCTATCTATCCGGTATAAAACGTTTTAGCCTGCTCGAGATGTAAGCTTGTACATCCACTTTTTTGCGGCCTGGGCATTCCAGCCCTGGCCCAGAAAATTCTGACAAAGACTCTACCTGTGATTCATACCCGATATAAGAGCCTACTTTTCTCACGGCATTTTTTATTTTATTGTTTTAAAAGGTTACTTTCAGGGAGAGTTTGTGACCGTTAATGTGTGGGAAATAGAAACGATCGAGATTTCAATCTGTGAATGATACCTTCAAAGCGAACAATTTAATTTTGCCTGCGGTAGTCTGAAAAATGAACGAAATGCCTACATTTCTTCTGTTGAAGCGCAGAGACATTCCCGGGCAGTTCTATAGAAGCATTCCCACTGGTTAGACCTTTACATTGAAAAGTTGTAGAATTGGCTTTCATTCATTGTATTCTGATTTTGTTGCTACGGTTATTCTATCGTACTTCTCGTTAGTTTTTGCTGTGGTTATTCTAGGTCTTCCCTTGATTTTATTCTCATTGAATGTACTTTCATTATAATACATCAGTACGTGTACATATGAGACGCCAAAAACACAAAACTTCAATAAATAAACCTCCTACAGCACAAATCACGCAAGAAAAAAAGGAGCAAGCAATCCCGAGGGCATCGCAAAGTCGGTCAGTCTTACAGCTCGAATTTATTCACAGACACCGGAGCCTGAATCCCGCGTAGCCCCTAAATCTGGCTGCGGAGCCTTATAAGCTCGATTCATTTTCTCCACCCCGGGAAAGCAGCCGGGATTGCCCGGAGCCGTTTAAAAGATGTTTCGTTTACTTTCGCCGTTTTTCAATTACATGCAATAACCCTTCCGGACTGAACGCAGTCATCTAAGCAGAGAACTTGTACCGTTCCGCTTCCGTTTAGTCCGTAACACCCACCCAACTGTCTTTCTTAATTACTTTTTGGGGCATTTCCTGCAAGCTGCCAGTAGCTTCATTCCTCTCGATGATACTTGGACGTTCAAGCTGTGCCCATGCGTCTCTGTGTTCGCACGCGTTCGTGCGCACGCAGCAGTTCAAAGCGCCAAGCGATCTTTGAAGACCCCGATTTGAGCCTGCAGGGGCGCTCGGCCGGGAGATTCATGAATATTTAGCGGAAGCTCGCAATGCTGGCTCCGCTTTGCGTTACGGTCTACCTGAGCGGGCAGCGAGCGCACCTGACCTCGGCGGTGTCAACACGCTGCGGACGCTGAGAGCGCGGTGCGCGCAAGTATTGGCGGGCTCCTATCCTCTCACCGCACGCCTGAGTGCTTTTCTGGCACCCCTTGCTTGCTCTCCAGACGACCGCTCCTTCTAGGGTCTCTTGGAGAAGTGAAGCCGCAGTTGCGACGGAAAGGGTTGACGAGAGGGGGAAGCTGAGACACAGGAAACCGCTTCTCGCTTCTGGCGCTTTGCCCTCTGGGGCAAATTAATATGTACTCTCTTTGTGCTCCTCTTACTGCCTCTTTCTTTCTCTCCCTAGATCCCTCAGTCTATCCGTCAGTCCACGCACCCGTCTCCCGTCTGTCTGTCTGTCTGTCTGTCTGTCTGTCTGTCTGTCTGTCTGTCTGTCTGTCTGTCTGTCTGTCTGTCTGCACATCCATCCATCTATCAATTCCATCTATCCATCCATCCATCCATCCATCCATCCGTTCATCCATCCGTTCATCCGTCCGTCTGCTGTCTGTCTGTCTGTGTGTCTGTCTGTCTATCTGTCTGTCTGTCTATCTATCTATCTATCTATCTATCTATCTATCTATCTATCTATCTATCTATCTATCTATCTATCTATCTATCTATCTATCTATCTATCTGTCTGTCTGTCTGTCTGTCTGTCTGTCTGTCTAGCCACTCATCCATCCATCCATCCATCCATACTTTCATTCATCCGTCCATCCGTCCGTCCGTCCGTCCGTCCGTCCGCCTGTCCGTCCATCCGTCCGTCTGTTTGTCTGTCTGTATGTCTTTCTACAGGTCTTGGCCACATATGCTTCTTTCCTCTTTTTCTTAATCGGTCTTCAATTTGTTTTCGGCCGTTTCAACGAGAGTAAGACAGCAAACTGAAGTACCTTCAAATTCGTCGGTCCACATTTTTTTGTACACTTTTGTTTTCACTAGCCTAGTTACTTTGTTTACAATAAACGGTGTTTTCATTTTTATTTTAAAAGGAAACGACCAAAGGAAACGACCACTAGCAGTGGCAATTACGTGCGCCATGCGGAACTGTTGTGTTGTTGGATTTGCACAAAAGTGACTTATTCGTGTCGGTAATACCTAATTATAAATGCTGTCGGGGAGAAAATTCGTGCGAATGTGAGGCAAATAATATCTGTAACAGCTTAATCCAGCACTGTTGCCGTGCGTGTTTCATCTTGTTCTTCGCTGTTTGGAGCAATGGCATGGGCTTTGATTGCAGTTGCAGGGCATCTTTCCAAGACAGTATTTTCTGAAATCTGCCTCAGTGAGGTTCCAGAATGCGTACGCTCAGTCATTCTGGTGACTATGTAGTACTGTTTATGTAGGACAGGGACTGAGCTAAGACCGACGTATAGGCCTGACGCAGTTAGAACTCATGCCCCTCATTTCGAAGGTGTCAAACTGAACACAAAAACTAAACAAGGGCACTTACATATTTTTAAGAGAATATGTAATGCAAACGTAAAATTCGAGAAAACGAATCATTTAGTGGAACCATAAAATGTACTACATGAAAACGTAAACGTACTACACGTCTGTAAAAGCATACAATTATTGAAAATTAATTCTTCGTAAGCCATATATGTACGTAACCAGGTGGCAGCATTTAGCAATTATTGTTTTCCGATGTCGTCTTTCCTCATCCGCGACCGGTGTGCAGCGGGCTTCACCCATATACGTGCTGGTTATGAAAGTTCTCCGCCCCCAGCTACGCCCAAAGCACCCGATGCCGCATCTTTCGAGAAAGTGCGCAAGCCGCGTTATTGTTTAAATGCGATTAGTATCGTTTTACGCTCTACGGGCGCCAAAATTTAGTGCCACGTTTGCAGCTGTCGCTGTAAAATAACTTCACGATGTTCAGGTTACATATTGCCGTTGAAGGAGCCGCTAATAATTTTCCGCAAAGCCTGCCACCGAGATACTTTCATATTGTAGGAACTGGTGACCCCAGTATCGAAGCAAAACTGTTTGAAATGAGCCCGCAACATCCAATGTGCTCATTTAGGACACCCAGCTCATAGAGCTCTTCTGTTATCTCCCAGAGAGAGAGAGAGAGAGAGAGAGAGAGAGAGAGAGAGAGAGAGAGAGAGAGAGAGAGAGAGAGAGAGAGAGAGAGAGAGAGAGAGAGAGAGAGAGAGAGAGAGCTCAGAAGTGAGAGTGGAACCCTAGTGCGGGAACTCTTGCATTTGCCTAGCCGTCTTGACCGCTGTCACCAGGAGAGTCTGGTCCTCCCTTTGGCAGCTGCAATGCCTGTCTCACACAGGCAGCTCCGCCGTTCCGCGGCAGACATTCCTAAATCATTTGCTGGCGACTCAACAAAATTGCTATTTAAGAAGACACCAATTCAGGGTCCATGAGCTGGAAGTCACCTTTTTCTCTGTGTCTTACAATTGCTAACTACATTTGGGGCCTGAATAACATTGTTTAAGCGCAATGCCACCTCGCGCCATTTAGTTAAACGGGGACGCATGACGCGCCACAGCCGATAGGAATTACGGCGCAGTTTCCCTGACACCGATTTTCTGCAATGGCTTGCCGTGACGGCGAAGTATTCGCACAATGATCCAAGCAATGCTCCCTTTTAAAATCCAGTGTTACTCAATATCAGAACACCGATTAGAATCACGTTTCTCCCAGCTTATAAACATTCAAAATGTCATGCTTCGTCTCTTAAATCTCAGAACCGATACATCCCGAAGGTGGAGGACCCTGCTCGTATCGGATGCTGCCGAGTTGAAGACGTATGACGTCCTCTGCACTCTGGGACCGAAGTAGTCTCATTCCCCCCTTGCCTCGTAATGTGAGGGCGGCTTCAAGGCAAAGCTCCGTCGTCCCATTGAAAGTGCTCTACGCGTGCACTTAAGATATCGGTATGACTTTAAAGCCATCCGTGAGCTCTTCCAGGGCGAGTGTAGCTCTGTTTGCGAAATCCGTACGCAGTTGGTGCTCAACCCTGAAAAGGCATTTAAGTGCTTAAGAAATTCGTCATACATGTACTAAAACATCCTAAACGCCCTTCGCGTCTTTCTGGCGCAAAAAAAAAAACACTTTACTTGCTACTCAGACGCCTGTCATCATTCTAAAAAGCGGCATACGCATATAGTGGAAGAGGAGTAAATAAAAAGAAATCAATCGGTAAGTCGGACAAGGAAAAAAAAAAAAAGACGCCTACGTGCGCCTTCGGTTGCAACGGAGCTCAGAAGTATGTTTACATACGGCCTCGTAGGAGCTCCTTCTTTGATACTGAATATGAACGTGTGGTGGCGAGCCGGAGCTTACGTATGCTGCGACTCGCACGCGTTCTCGCTTCAGAAAGCAGTATGCGGGAAGAACGCGGCACTTAAAAGCGAGGAACTTTACGTTGTGTCCCATCCAGCTCTATCGGTTTGCAATCCGTCATGCTTTCCAAAGGGAAAGAAGATGTCGGAGCTCAAAACTGCTCGCTGCGCCCTTGCAGAGAGTTCAAAGTGTGTTCAAGAGGACTCTACTGAATACTAAAGCCAAGAAGTTACGTCTCGCGCGACCTTCCAACATCCGCCCTGCGAGGAGCGCAGAACATCGAACTCCTCCTTATATCTGTGCTTTGTGGCCTACCGCTCGCATTTCTAGTCGGCATGCCTTTGTCATCAAACAAGCATTCATCCTTGTTGAACTAACGAGAAAGAGTGTGCTGACTCTTTCTTTTGGTAATGAGGAAATTTTATTGGTTCTTTCGTACGTCGTATTTCAACAGCGAAGCTGTTTAGCAAACCGTGTCCGCAGTTAAAAATACCAAGAAATTGCCGAACGCACGCACGTGAGCGCGGACCTCGCGGTGAGAACCCGGCAGTTAACAAAACTAAGAAAATACCTAGCGCTAGTGTGTGCGTGCCTCGCGACGACCGCCCAGCGTCCCGTGAGCCCGTTTGTCAAGCCAGGCATACCCACTTAGTTTATCCAAGATTGCGGCGATCACTCGGTAGTCAAAAAACCAAGAAAATGCCGAGCGCTCGTGTGTGCGTGCCTCGCGGGGACACCCCAGCGTCCCCGGCGCACATTTGTCAAGCCAAGTATACCCACTTAGGGAGATTGACCAAGATTGGGCAAAAAAACTCCAGCATTCGCCATAATCGTGGCAACACTTTCTCGGAACGAGAAAGGCTCGTGATAGCGTACGCCCCTCCAAGGTGGTGTCCAGTGATTATCAGTTCCAAAAAAAAAAAAATGAAAGAAGCTCCCACTGATAGCAACAACGATCGATTACAGGTCGTTGCGGCAGCGAAGAAGAGGCAAATCGGCTGCAATTGGGGACTTAAACCTTCGCGATGGTCGTGAAGGTTGCGCACAGCCTCGCTAACTTGAAGTTTTACGCGTTAGTGCGAGCTTCCTCCATTTTTTTATTTTGTAACTCTACATTTGTTTTCTTTACATGGACATTACTCTTTTTTATGTATTTGAATACTATTGTTTTCTTCTTACTTAACCTTGTCATTCGCAACCATCTGCGCTTCTGATGCCTGAGGTGTGGAATGTTAGCAGGGGCTTCGTTCGTTATAAAAATGATAATCCATTAACTGCCTTGCGAGCCAGGATGCCCTTCAAAGTTGACTAGTCATTACCAGACACTTCACATTCAGGGGCACGAGCACTCGGGGCCGTTATTTACGCTCCACGGAAGTCGAGCACAGCCTGTGTACTCCATAAAAGCAGGTGTTACAGCAGTTTGGTTAGATCATACTCCTGCCCATAGCAAGCGTGTTTAACGCCCGTAAGCAGTTTTCCTTAGTAAATCTCACCAACTTCTTTCCTCAGTAAAAGTGATGCCGGGAAATGACCCAGAAATTGTTGCACGCTACCAAAGTCTCCAAAATACGATGAGCATTACAGGTAATTGATGGCTCTCTCGTACGAATCCAACGTGCCCAAACGGTAGATTAAAATGTAGAGAATGCCAGTATTTTGCTTCACTAAAAATTATCGCTTTCTGCACCAAACCTCTGCCTGTTTGACTGGAGAATTTATCCACCATTGAGGGCAAACACAATGATGATGATGATTGGGATTATGATGATGACAATGACGACGACTGTTAGAGCGTGGGTATGTGCCGTACCCTATAACGAACAGCAACAACAACAAGTGGCGCTGAGACCTGCTTTCCACGCGGACGCGCCGCTTGTCGGTTGAAGGCGCTGCCGACTAAACACGCCGCTGCACGAAGAAGAGAGCAATCGATGCTGTCACTTTCTTTCTCGACCGTCCTTATTCCCAGAACGTGACACGAGAACCGCGTTCGAAGGGAAATTGCTCCTGGGATTAAATTGTAAACACGACGTCGTTGTTTCGAACGCGAGCATTGTCTCCGCTCCCGACGGCGGCGACAAAATGAGGAACGACTAATTAAAGCTGAAAGCTGTCGGATGCCTCGCAGCCATCTCTCGCCGTTTCATTACTTCACTCGAGCATTTCGTTTAGGTTCAATGGCGTAAACGTACTGAAATAATATTGTTTTTATAACGCGGCTTGTGTTTCTTTGGGTAGGCTCTTAACATTGAAGGAGGGTGAGGAGGAAAGGAACGGTTATTGGAGCCGATATGAAAAATAAAATAAAAGAGAAAAGAAAAGTGGGTGTGGCGTCTTCTCATTTCGAAAGGCCGCTGGCTACCGCCGCTGCTTAGGCGCGATTGGCCAGGTACTGTAGGTCCTCAAGCTGTGAGCTGGTCAGCCTGCTCTCCCAGTGCTCTGAGGAAGGGTAAAGTACATGGGGTAAGGGTTGGGGGCATTCCTATACAAAATTGTAAGTAGATCGCGGGACGTCGCGAGCAGGGCGGCTGTAGGGGTGTGTTAAGTCAAAGTCAAAGTCAAAATCAAATTTATTTTTGAGTACAGGTATACAAGCATATTAATATACAGAAGAGGGTCCCAGAGTCCGCAGACTGTAACGGGACCCTCTATAAAAACGCACAAAGTGAGTTTGTCGGAGCAGTGATTAAGAAATAAACATGAGCAAACATACGGAAGAGAGAAGAGAAGTACACATAACTGCATAGTATTATGATTAGCAAACATTGGTTTAAACTAAGTTACATATAAATGCACAAGATTTGAAGCAACAAAACACAATGTAGTGCAAAGCCGTAAATGTAGACGTATATACAAGTGAATGGCAATAATAACAAAAAAAATACCGTGGAAGTCGATACTTGAAGTTAATTACAAAAAAAAAATTTTTCAAGGAATTTTTAAAGCTTGTTATAGACGATAATGATTTTACGGCAAAAGGGAGGCTATTCCAAAATGATATTGCAGCCAAGCAAGAAGTTTTCTTGCCGTAATTAGTATGTACAGTCGGTAATAAGAAGTTGTTATTTGCTGCAAACCTGGTGAAATTTTTAGTCCTTAAACTATTGAGATCAATGGAATCGTATGAAATATAACTGTGAAGTAACTTGTAAAAAAAGAGGCCTAAATTGTAGTGAAATAAATTGTTTACAGATAGAATTTTATTCTCATGAAGCAGAGCTGAAGCTGAGGAACGATGTGAACTGCGAGTGATAATGCGAATACATTGATTTTGAATGTGTTGAACTGATGAAACGTGGGAAGAGTAGGAGTTACCTCAAGAGGCAATGCCATAATTAATATGACTGTGAACGAGAGCAAAATACAGTGATAATAGTGCTTGATGTGGAAAAAAGGGTCTCGTCTTTAACAATGCACGGATGCCAAATGCGGTTTTTTGTTTAAGATGAGAGAAATGAAAACAAAACGTGAGACTAGGGTCGAGCACAATGCCAAGAAACGTGGTATGGTCACATGGAGCAATGGGGTAAGTTCCGAGCATTAGGTCGGGGACGATTGTGACCTGTTTCTTAGAAGTCCTGAAAATCATAAATTTTGTTTTTTCCGGGTTAATAAATAAGTAATTGTCATGACACCACTTAACGACGCTATTGAGCGCAGTATTTAATTTCGAGGTGAGAGAAATTATTTATTTATCAGATAAGGAGATATTCATGGTGGAGGGCAGAATATATCGTAGGAGGCATTGGTTCCCAGTCGTCGCCACAGGCTTGGGAGGCTGAGTGAAGGGTCGAGATCTTCTTTTGTTGCTGTTGCTGCTGTTGTCGTTCTTCCCATTGTTGTTGTTGTTGTTGTTGTTGTTGTTGTTGTTGTTGTTGCTGCTGCTGCTGCTGCTGCTGCTGCTGCTGCTGCTGCTGCTGCTGCTGCTGCTGCTGTTGTTGTTGTTTGAGTGAATCTATTCCTCAAGACCCTGTCTATGGCTTTGTACTTGAGACCCGAACATGGCGGTGCGAATTTAAAGTATTTTGTTTTAAATTGTAGATTGTTGACATCATTGCACAGCCTCGCATGTAAAAACAACGACAGGTATTCCCTTGAGCACAGTCCGCAAAATTTTGCATTTCCTCTTCCCTGGCATCTGTTGCCCCATTAGTTCGTAGTACGCGAGCTGTAACCCCTTCCTTCGCAATAGGTTCTTCGTTCGTTATGGTTACGAGGCAGCCAATAGCAGACGGTCAATACTAAACTTTTTAATGCAAACCATAAATAAAACGCTGACTTTCCGTGTGGTATAAGATATATGACTGGCGCAGGGAGTTTTAGGTAATATCAGTCAGGAAACGGGTGAGAAGTCCAGTTTCAAGGCATCAAAAAACGTTACAACAGTGTACACAAGGGAATGGAGTGAATCGGCACACCAACCACATACAGGCTCCTCGAGCACAGAAAATAACAAGGCAGAGTTAGTGTAGGCTTTAGCCACCAACGAAGCCTCACTCAGTACACCTTATCCCCCCCCCCTTTTTTTTTTTTTTTTGTACATCTTGCAACAGAGGAAGCTTCGCCATCTTGCGCTTTGCCGGCTTCAAAGCGCAACAGTGCGTAAACACCTGCGACAGCCGGCTGGGCAATAAGCACTTTCTGTCTTCTCATCGGCCACTGATGTGCCTGATGCTGCCGATATTGTTTTATACAGCATAAAGTGGTGTGTTAAGCCACTGTGAACTCCAAAAATCTCACTTTTTTCATCCTTACGCCTGCAGTATTCCGTCACTCTGCGCCGACTTCGTTGAGAGAAACAGCTAAAAGGCTCCGTGGTGCTAACACGCGATTTCCAGTTAAGGATATCGGCCTGTCCTTTGCTGTTATTGTATTATGTGCTGTGTATTGCGTCTTAATGCACACGTCTTTCTTAAAACCTCCATATAAACAAACAGTTCCTTTTACATCCCTCCAGCATATCTCCTTGCTTCGTTCTTATTCGCTGGGCCCCAATTTTTAATTATTTTTACTTGCCAGTAAATTCCTGAACTGTATTTTTTACGCCTCAATGAACATGATACGTCAGCGCAGTGTACACTGGTAATTTTAAATTCTTTGAGACGCGATGCATCGTAGCCTTACGTATTTTTTATTGTTTTTTACTATCTTAAACTTTCCATTCTTTAAGTGTTAGGTTATGAAAAGGGGGAAAGGCTTCCAGTTTCATCAATAAGGTTGGAGTTTTTGAACTTGGTAGAACTATAGAGTGAAAACTTTTCATCGATGAATCCATCCACGTGCGCCACCCCGTAAGAACTTTGAGACTGTGCGAAAAATGAATAATGGCGAGTTTTCGCAACTTCCAAATACGTCATTTTCGGGCGCCAAATGTCCAAAATACCCAACTGTGGATCTCTCTGTCGACTTCGTCCACAGCCCCCCTCAGACATATTACAATTGGTAGCACGGGCGTCCACAATAATTTTATGAAAGGCGGATGAGTTCAAAGAAACCGTACCGGTAGTGTATGCATGATGGCGTAACGACGCTAGACACAGAAGCATAAAAAATATGATCAATGAAGCAAAAATCTCTATTATTTTATGTAAACCCGAACAACCAATTCGCCTCTCCATTAACAATTTAATTTATAACTGGCAGGTAAGATCCCGTTGCAGTGGGTGAGTGAGTGAGTGAGTGAGTGAGTGAGTGAGTGAGTGAGTGAGTGAGTGAGTGAGTGAGTGAGTGAGTGAGTGAGTGAGTGAGTGAGTGAGTGAGTGAGTGAGTGAGTGAGTGAGTGAGTGAGTGAGTGAGTGAGTGAGTGAGTGATGACTCACTGACTGACTGACTCACTCACTCACTCACTCAGTCAAAAGTCGTAAATGACACCGAAAAAGAGAAAGCAATTGCGTGATGAATAAGCAAGAAAATCGGGGGCTTATAGATGTTCTAACACATTTTCTACAATTTAAAAAACACAAACGCCCTCTTCGTAATCATGTGGGAGGCATACAGCGATAGCTTTGGATATTCTTCGTAGTCGCATTGGCAGGCATCGGGTCGTTTTGTTCCTCTCATACTCCCACAGAGATCTATCACTCTCACAGAGCACATTTCGCAACACAGAGCAAACAACGCCTTGTCATGCTGCGTACACTCGAAAACAACCGTTTCTTGAGTGAGCATTTGTTTCTCCGCTTCCTATAGTGCCACAAAGGGACTAAAATCTGTGCGCGTCCCCGTTCCTATTTCCTCCTTTTCGCCTGCCCTCTCATCCCCTTAACATCCCTCCACCAGTGCCGAGTAGCAATCCTGGCTCTAAGCCTGGAGAACCTCTCGGCCGTTCCGTTCACTTTTCTTCTAACTCTGAAGAGTAAGCACCTTCTACGCGCGTTGAAATTTTTTTTTCTACTTATGAATCATTTCTTGGGAGCCCAAAAGTAAGTGATAATTCATCGAGCCGTGGAATAAATTATTTCGTAGTTGATATTGCGTCCTGGGAGACTTTTGCACCCGAGTGCACGTCAACTCACCGGGTGGAAAACAAACGGGGCGCAGAGCGAACCTTACGGCAGCCATGACACACCGATCTGTTCGGTCATGCACAGCGACGTGCCCGTGGCATCTCTTTTCTCATTTATTTTCCCTTAAGGGCGAAAGAAGTAGTAATGATTATGCTTATACCATAAGAAAGAAAGTTACCAGACAAGCATGCAAGGGTTGGCTTCTCCGATAGGGTTCAACAGCGAACGATGATTGTGCCCTTGTGTCCGTGCCCGTCATCTGTGATCTATGCGCCGGCCCGTCAACGCAAGGTCCCCTGTACTCATCGAAGGGGCACGGCTACGGTGAGTGGTGCATGTCGACTTCAGAGTTGCTGCAACGGCAAACAGGCCAGCCAGAACTCGTAAAATCTAAGGGCTCGTTTACGCACAAATAATTTGGAGCGCAGAAAATGGTTGTTTGCGCTCAGTCATATCACGCCAATCTCGCTGCGCCCTACGGTGAATTGGCGTTCATTACATACTGGAGCATGCGCAGAGCAGTCGGCTGCAGGGATTGCGCCACATTTGTCATGTTTTCACCCGGAATCCCCTTCTTCATGTGTAACATCTTCCTGGAAACTATATCACCACAGCTGAAAGGAGTCTCACCGATGGCAAAAACATTGGCTGGTGATTACGATACTCTCTAATGCGATATTTGGGTGCAGCAGTTGTGCGCTGAGGCAGCACTCACTCGTGGGTTCTCTCGACGGCAGCGATGGTAAGCCTCTGCGTCGGCGGCGCGAAGTGCGTCTCAGGAAGGGGCCGCGACCCGCGTCTTAGGCAGGGAACGCACACCATCATCACGTACACGCCCCCTTCACGTTTTCGCCAGCGTCGCGCAGACGAGCGTCTCGTACGGTCGCAGCATACTGCCACCTTTCCCCACCGCACACTTTCGGAGAGCGCTCGCGCCGCCACGGTGAACCGCCTTCCCCTCACAATTTCGCGACACTCTCCTCATTTGCTTTCTTTCGCTATTCGGTCTTGCCATCGTTCACTCGGTATTTTCCCTATTCGGTCTTACCATCGTTCACTCGGTTACGACGACGACGCGGCTCAGCCCAGAGACCGCCGCCAAGGGGCTGTGCTCTAAAACGAGGGACAATCGCTGCGGGCTCTGTTCGCATAGACGGTCGCGAGGATCGCCAAACTGCATTCATGTATAGGGCTCCGTTACCGCCGCCGCACATAACGTTCTGGAAAATGTAGCTATGGCGGTTATCGACATAAAAATACAAAACACACATGCATCAAGGAAGGCGTAAGCCATGAAGTGCTTGCTTGCAGTTTTATTGGGAGTACATTGGGACTTCCGTTTGTTTTCTCTACCAACCGCGAAATTGAATAAAAAGGGACCTTTACTCCTTTTTGTTCCCGGCCGCGAACGGTAGAGAAAAAATACAGGAGAGAGAAAACGCTGCAAAGCGGCAGACAGGAGACGAATTTCATTGACGTCGGGTTCCTGATACGCTGACATTGTGAAACGCCTTTCGAGAAACCCCTTTTAATCCTCCTCTCTTGCTCAAGTTTTTTTAAGCTTACCTTTTGCTGACTTTCGTATTTCTTTCACTCCAAGTTGCTGCAAAAGCTTGGAAAGAAAGAGCATTCTAAGTGCATTCGTTCCCTCTATCGAAGTTCAACCCAAACAGAGACAACAAAATAAAGGAAGCCGCGCCTTTTCCGCTAATAGCGATGCACAGCCTACCTCTGTTCTGCTTGACGCCGGTGTTCTGTTTTGGTCGGTGTAAAAAAAGTTTAAAGTTCGATTTTTTGCCTGTTCAACGTCCTGGTGAACAGTACGGTATTTATTTACTTTTTAAAACAGGAGGAAGGAAAACACGTAGTGTTTCGCTGACGCCTGCAAACCAGACGCCCTACCTCAAAGTCGGCCGCTGGGTTTAGCACCGCCAGGGCAAACTGCGCTGACTGAGAACTTTTCTGGAAGGGGCTTCAAGAACATCTTCAGCCTCTAGAAGAGCGAGACGACGGGAGAGCCTAATCAGTTTCATTCTGCGCTCGAGGCACCTTCCCACTTTGCTCAATATTTCGATTTTTTTTTTTTGTGGTAGCACAAGTTTTATGCAAAATACACACGTGGTTCAGCATGAGGTAGCAAAAAATACGCATGTTTTATTCGTTACATTACGTATAGAAGTAGTATAGAATACGAAAATACAACCTAACACAACATAACGTTATTTAACAAAAAAAAGCATACATGAATAGGGTTGTTCATTTTCGGGTTTTGTAATTATCTGAAATCCGGGGGTAAAAATCGGGTGCTATTTTTCGAAATGATAATCCGGGAGAAATAGGGTGTGCTTTTTTTAAAGCATTCCGAAATTCGGGTTCTTTCAGGTTAAATGTTATTTTATCAAAAAGTGTCCCGAGCTTCTGCAATGCGTTAAAATTATTGTTTGTTTCAAGCCGGTAATGTGGGGTTTCTAGCAAATACTCTCTGAAATTTGGCGTTCCTTTGGAATTGAATCAGTAATAATGACAGTAAAGAGCATTGATAACTTCTAAGATATTAAACAGAAAGAAAGCTGGTCGTTGATTTTTTACACATCCTTGTTTACATACATTGTCATCTGAAACCCGCCTCTCTTCGAGACCTGTCCGATTGTTGAACTTACCTCAGCCGGTAGAAAGTCTTCTCGACATCACAGCTTCCCTTAGCTGGGCACAGCAATGCCAGTCAGCGTTTGCCATCCACGCGAAACGAGCGATAGAGTCATGCCAATACTCAATTAGTTCGAAAGCTGTGTTTGTGGGGATTGCTTCAAACAAGTACTGGTTGTGAACGGCGAACCGTCAGCCCACAATTGTGAATATTGATTGTTTTAAAGGGTCCATTCGAGAGAAATCGAGTTTAACCCGATTCTCCTGAAACATGTTCTGGGTGTAGAACTCGCGTAAAATCGGGTTTTACCCGAAAACGAACCCTATTAAAATGAAATGGTTCCGGTCATCCCCATCGTCGCCATCATTTTCTTTCACTGGGTTTCACACATTCACGAAACAAAACGCGATTGGCCGGAGCGCAGTCCAAATAGCTGCACGAAACGGCTGCTTTTTGCCAGTCGGCAATGTCCGCGTGATTGATGGTAGGAGGGGCTATGTGCATCGACGCCACGCTCTCCCCCACCTCCACCACGTTTATGCTGATGCCGTTGCGCGCTCTCTCCCTCTCCATGGCTCCGACGCAGCGCCGAGCGCCGACGCCACACTCTCTCCGTCCTCTCCCATGCCTCGGCTTCTGTAGCGGCCCGCCGTCTGTCGCTGCCCGGTTTTCGGTACACGGACATTTCCTGGGAGGGGTACCTCCCCTTCTTATCCGCCCTCTTCTTTAAGAACGCACGCGGGGGATTCAAACAGGGTTGAAAGGTAAACAGCTTCGCCGTCAAAGGTTCCGTAGCCATCACACCACACTCAATGCGCCATTACAGCGTCTGCATCGAGTACATACGGCTCTGACGAAAACGACGGCCACAGTTACGATTGTCAGCCCGCTGGGTCGACGAAGACGACACTAATAGAAAGGCGGGGCAGGAGCTTCGGAGCTACTGTGTATTCGGCTGTAGTTTCTTGAAGTCAGACACGTTGTTTGCAAACGAAAGACCATGTAGAAAAGCTCTGCCAAAACGATGAGGTCTGCAAACAAAAAAGCAGAAACAATTCAACACATTCTATAAAATTGTATAGTATCCATCCAAAACAACGTGAAGAAAATATCCATCTTTCCGAACCTCCAGGATTTAAAGGGGACAGAGAGAACGTAAATTGCAAAAGCATGGTGGTTATAAAAAGGAGGTTGAAATGTCGGAGGAAAAAACGCAGAAACATGACGCAGGGACATAACATGGAAAAGATGTATCCTGTTACGGACAAGTTCTAAGTTCAAGTTCTAATCAACTTGAGCCTGCCGCTAAACGTAACGTAAATTCAAAGGTAGGCGCAGTAAATTCTGTGGTGAGATCACACGTGTCATCACCCCGACTCAAAGGAGAATAAATAAATAAATAAATAAATAAATAAATAAATAAATAAATAAATAAATAAATAAATAAATCATTACGAAGACAGGATTACCTTACACGTGACATCATCCCGACTCGGAGATACCAAATCGATCAATCAGCCAACCAATCGATCAAAACGAAGACAGGATTATCTCTACATTAACTGCCGGTGGGTGGTACGGCAATTTCGGGTCGGAGACATCACTTTTCACGTGAGCCTTCGGGTCGTATTAGTGAGAAAAAAGAAAGGGGGGAAGCGAGCTGGACAGCTCCTTCTTTATAAGCTCAGAAGGGAAAACTGCACATGAAAAAGGCGTAATTTAGCGAAACTTCCTTGTTTACATATAGAGCGTTTCTTTCCGCACGTTCCAATAAAAGAAAAAAAAAATGTCACACATTTTTGAAGGCACTGGAGTAACGAAGAGTAACAACAGTTTTCTAACAGAATCGCTGTCAAGTTAGAGCGTGTGCGAAAGTCCTTACTTTGTTCTAGTCTCCTGCTCATTAAAAGTGTTCTCGCGTGACGCTCCGGAATTAACGCCTTTTTTTGCTATTTTGTCATCTCAGTCACGGTGCTTTAGGCTTACAGCGGCGCTTCATCAATTACTCTCTTCACTCTTGTTTGTCAGGAAACTCACCGGTCTCTTTTAGCACACCCCGCTTATCCCTATCCCATAGAAATTCCGGACTCATTCATCCTCCGTTCTTGTGTCCAAGTAACTTTTTTTCTCGAATTTTCATTTTTTCACAGAGTATATAGTAAAAAAGAAAGGGGCCACGCCGCTTTGTTGCCACGCGCATGAACAGTCGAGTGCCCGGCACGTCAATTTACGTGCATACACTACTGTTGCTACCCAGCAAACGACGCGAGCGACAGTGTTTTCCGGAACTCCTACCTTAATCACACGGCTGACAAAACCCGCCGTGCCCCAAAGGAAACACTACGCAAATTTTGACATCACAACGAGTAAAACGAGACAGTTTGTGTTGTTTTCTTTTTTCTAGGCAGGTAAATCACGCCGAACGATGCGAATGGCAGCAGCAGCTACCTGGTTGCTGTCACAAACAATAGACTCCTGCTGCTTTCATCGAGCCTTCTTTCATTTCAACACGAAAAACTGGACTTCTTTGTTATCTTTCTCTATTTTTTTCTCCAGGCGACCTGAACGCCAGCGGCAGGTAGCGGGACAACAACGAAAGAAAAAAGTTATCGTGAAATTCTTTGGTGCCGTTACAATAGATAGGGTTTTGCTCCGCGATCTTTTTTATCACTCTGAATATTGTTTTAAACTTTTCGAAGCGCTTCTTTGTTCCCGTATGCTACCTGACGTGTTTGCCGTCTTTTGTTTTTGCCTCGCGAGTGACGGTGTTGCGACCAAGCTGCGCTACAACAATACAGCGTTCTTTCGTAAACACGCGCTGTTTCATCAGAAAACTGAAAATGGAGTCACCGGTTCTCATTTTCTTCTTTAAACAAGAAGGATATTTCGGAGTGCCGAACAAACAATGTGATCGGCGCAACCGCCTCACGGGACTACAAAAAAAAAAAAGAATGCCTCCATTTTTGTAATAATGAATCCGGGAACCCCTAGACGACGGGTCTTGGGATTTTTACTCAATTGACGTCGCTAGCGTTAAACGCGGCTTGCTAACAGTGCATCCTTTTTTAATACATACATTGAAACTGTCGGTATGATTTACGATGCGGCGTGCGTGCTGCACGCAGGACTCATTTACCGACATCTCTTGGTTATGTTTCTGTTCTTTTTCGTCCTTCTGAGCACTCAATCTTGAGTTTGTCTTATAATATGGCGGGCGAGGTTCGCAAGCCACAAACTCTTCTCCCCTGAAGATTAGTTTCCCTGGCGTCACAGAGCTAAGCCTTTTTCTCTCTTCTTGACTCCAGCCTCCCTCCTTCTTGCCAGTTCCTGAGGATTGTAAGCTTCATGTATATCTTCGAGACAACAGCGGAATAACTCGTGCAGGAAAACTTTAGCGTGCGGGAAAGAGAGGACCATCATCCTCCGTGCGCAGGATGGACGTAAGATGAAGAAAATTATGGTTAGTTTTAAAGTGCCACAGGAATTTATGTTGCTGGGAATAGGTAGTGAACATTTTTCGGAAAGAACAAAAAAGAAGTTGAGATTAGTTTGTCGGGCCTATATCTGCGCCACAGCATGCGCTATATTTCAGTCAATTCTTTCGCCAAGCTTGCAACCAGTCGCCAGAAGTATCAGCTGCCTTTGTGAAGTTATTCCTGCACCTTCGTTTCTTTGCGCGTCAGGAAACTCAAAATAGTGCTTTCGTGTACGCACTTCAAAGACGCTTTGTGTACTGTCTATGCATCGCACTACCCAACGGGCTCAGCCAAAGCTTTGTCCTATGCCAGGCGGAACGACTGCCGCGTGACTTATGCGTTTAGGTGGTCAAATGATTCCAGCGTATATCTGCCAGGCTTAATCTACCAAGCCAGCATGGTCTATAGAACCGTTTGGGGCCGTTAAGTGCGGATCACTTCTATCGTTCCACCATGCGATTGGCTGCGCGTGTTCTCCGTATGAATGATGATGTCACGCTTTTATGAAGTATTGGATTCCTAAACGCCTTGAATTCTGCTGACACCCAAGAACATGATAGTCATCCCACCTCTCGTTGCACGAACGTTTCATAAAAGTTTCGCCTTGTGTGTCTGAAGAGGCAGGGCGGGGGAAAAAATGAACAGTGGGCTGGCCATGCTGGGGAGCCTCAGAACGCGTGCTCATCCGCACACAACTGCGGTCATTCTGAGTACAGCGTAGAAATTTAAAACGTACCTCTTCCTTAAAGGAGCCATGAAGAGAAAATACTGCTTCGCTTAATTTGAAAGAACTAGGATTCACTATCTCACTCAGCTCCATTAGAGCCACAAAAGATGTTTTATGTTTTTTAACAAAAAAAACAAGAAGTATTTAAAAACTTGCAAATTTTGCGCCAAAGTGACGTGTTATGAGCAAGAATGACGTCATACGGGCCAATAATAAAATATAATTTTCAGTGCGTTAACTGCACGTTAGCATTCAAGTGATGCGGTCAAATGGAACTAGAGGCCTCATTACAGACGTCCAGTCATCTGTCGTCGCGACAGGTCAGTTAGGCGGCCGCCAATCGCACAAACAAGGTTCCGTGGCGTCATAGAAAAGTTGCGGGAAATTGGCTAGGGGGTCGCGACTACTTCACACGTTTTCTTTAATATCTCCGTTATTTGTTAGAAGATTGCGATGGTATTGGTATCATTGTTATCGGGACTAAGCAGTCTTTCTAATAAATGTATTTTGTCTTCATGGATCCTTTAAGGTCAGCGTCAACGAAGAAGCGAAAGTCGATGGTCGTTTATGGTCGTGACCCCATGGTTCCGGCAAGTAAGAAAACGGGTATGGCCGACTAAAACCACGTTGCTTTTAATAAAGAGCTCTCTCTCTCTCTCTCTCTCTCTCTCTCTCTCTCTCTCTCTCTCTCTCTCTCTCTCTCTCTCTCTCTCTACGTATATAAACAAACAGCAAGCATCCCAGGTATCGCGTTCCTGCAGATCATTTATAAAATACAATGCTCAATGTTGCACATATCTGGATCAATAGTTACAATAGCTTAGAGTACAGCGCGCAATACACTCATCTATAATAGCGAGTTCAACCTCAACTATAGTTACCTCTAAAAACCACGGACACAAGCTTTTTACAAAAAAGTTGAGAACAAAACTGGTGGGTAAGATTTCAGAACACCGCAATATTTTTCTAAAAATACTTTTGGGCAGTGCAGGCTAGCAGTACGAAAGCCATGGGTGTTGTCCTCAGCACAATCATGACAGTAAATACAAGCCTTTTCCAATTGGCGTATTGGGAGAATGTTTTATTTTTGAACGAATTCCGGCTTAGGTGTCTTTATTTTTACGGGGTTCACAGGTAATACTAAGAAAACTGATGATGCGGCCACGATGTACCCGCTTCCGTGTAAAGCACGCCGCATGTATGTATGCGATATGCAGTTCAACGCTCGCAAGAATAAGAAATAATATTTCAGGCTGGCACGAGTTTTAAGATGCGAAAATTGTAGGTTGTGTAATGTGACGTCCACTGCGAGAAAATCTATACTTCAAGGCGGCTAGAACTGCACGCTACTACAAAAAGCGTATAGTATGTGCACCAAATTTATAGGCGTCGCATGTGTAGCTTCGCAAAGTTTCCCGCAAAACCACTGGCACAAAAGCTAAATAATCAAGCAGAAGTCGAAGACTTTTGGCTGATTATAGATGGTATTCACTGAAATGTTTAGCTGTCAATTTCATCGCTTGGCAACACTGGAAATGGCCACGGACATGGCGCGGCTTACGCCACTGCGCCCGCACGCCACAGAAAAAAAAAGCACAGGTGTACGTCATCTGCTTTGTTTCAACCCGATTCTGAGCGGTGGTGTCAACAGAGGCGTTATTAATCGCACTCACATTGGAGTCGAGGCATTACTTTGCGTTCGTTGGGGTAGAGTATGGCACGTCCCACACACATCATGTGCTTAGCACGGACAAGTACCGCCACCCCGCGGAGCCTGACGTAACCAGTGGCAGCGCACTGACAGGGTTGCCTGCATGCGCGCCTCGCCAGTGAATACAACCTATACCGTTCACTTTACTATCAGGACTTCACCACATGACAACTACATTGCCATAGTTCGCACCCACCACCGTTAAACTGATTCGAAGACTAGTAGACTTCGAGAAGCTACGACCGTCCGCTAAGAACAACTTGCTGTTGTCTGTTTCCGACCGCTGAAATATTAAACAAGCCGCAGCCACACTATACTATATTCTTTGACCAAACTACATGCACTGAGCCTCCGGATGCCGCAGAACACAAAAAAACGTCAGCGCTTCTACAATGAGTGATTGTATGTGCAGTCGCGTGAATGAGTTTTCAATAGCAACCCGAGTTTAAAGGAGCCACCAGTTGAGCGGGAAATTGTTACTATATCAGCCAAGAAAACCGTAGCTAGCAAGAAAGGCGACAAGGCTTTGCAGGCCCATAGCCATTAGTTCATAGATTTCTTGTGTTCTTGATGTATCACACAGTAAGCGTTCGCAGTAAGGTTGATAAAGGGCTTAGTTGATATTCAAAGATGTCATCTTGCAAAAGTGATGACTATCAAGTAAGCAGTTAAAGTCAATCAATCTGTATCAACCAATAACTTTAGGCAAACCAATGTTTCGGACCATTAATAACTCCAGCTGGCGCTGAATCCAGACGCACCCCTGTGGTAGGGCCTCAAGGGGGCTCACCTGTTAACATTCCTACGGGACTGAGTACTTTATGACGCACGGACTTCAAAACTATCGTGCACCAATACGCAAAGCATTACAGATACATATCAATGTTCACAACTGCCTAGTTTTCTTATTTTACAGATATGTGACCTCTGTATTGAAACAAAAAAATAAAACTCTTGCTTGCTGACAGGTAGCGCCATCTATACTCGGTTACAACTCAAGAACGGCACCACCTCATGTAGTGTATCACTCCGTCAAAGCGCCGAACCCGTGGCGTCAGTGCGCGCGTTTTAAAACGGGTTTGCTATGAATGCGTGATATCGTCTGCCTTGTCTCAGGCAGTTTGTTTGTCGTCACTGGAGTCGTTTATAAGCATAATAAGTCCAAAAAAACACGGGAACGGCTCACGCCATGTTCAAAATATTCCCAGTAACGCCCTACTTGCGCCGCGCGGAAAACATCCGGCTACGGTGATAAGGCACAGCGGCAACTTCCGGTGCCGTTCTTTAGTTGTCACCGAGTATAGTGAAAACTAGATAAACCAAAATGCGTTTATTGTTTATTTTTTATATCACTAAAGAAGTTATATGTTTCTAAAAGCAGCAAACTAGGTCGTCTGAAATGTTTCTATGCATTTGTAAAACCTTTTGTGTATGGTACACGGTGCTTTTGAAGCCCGTGAGTCTTGAATTAGTAATTCCCACAGAAATTTTATCCCGTGAGTTGTTTTTATATGTTTCGCTGCACTGATTAGACCCTTCTTTTTTCCCAAATGACTGCCCTTGCTTTTCTCGTTAAAGCATCCGACATTCAAGCGGCTCTGCTCGCGTCGCAGGTTCGGCCGTGTCCCCGCCACCACCGCCTGGGCCGCCTCCGGCCGGCGGTGGTGGGTCCCCCTCCCGGTGGGTGAGCGGCCGCTCCCCGAGGGCGACCAACGCGAGCTGCGGCATGGCCGAGTTCGACGCCTGCATGCGCCAGCTCAGCAGCATCACCGAGTCCGACGAGCTGGCCTTGGCCGCTTCCAAGCACGAGTTGGACATACTCTGCAGGTGAAGGGCTGCGCCTGGCCTTACCGTAAAGTGTCTTCCTTCGCTCCTGCACATCGCCACTCTCAGCGATCCGGGAATAAAAGCTTAGGCGTGCGGCGAAATCTTAAGATTTCGCCGCACGCATGACTATTTTTTTAAATGTATTCATTCAAATGAATTCAATTTTAGGCTATGTTCAGACTACCGCCGCAAAAGCCTTACCGTGATCTACGGACGTAAAAAAAAAACGACATGTCAAGCAGTTTCGTTGGCTGAGACGTGGAATGACGCCATTCTTTAAAGTTATTGCGACAATTGCGGCAACAGTCTGAACCAGGCCGTAAGAATTATTCAGATATTTCACATATATTTGCAATATATATTAAATGTAGTCAATCTTCCAGAATATATCAGAATATATTCAGAACATACATTCTGAATATATATGATATATTCAGAATATATCAACTTTTCATCTGATGGCCCCCAGGACATTGTCAACATACGTTTCTTTCCGTTTTTAGACATAATGTGCTTCCCTTTCCGTCGAAAGCGAAATTAGCAAGGAAGCATCAAAATATTCTCCACGTCCTTTAAAAAAGAGGAAGCATCTTTTTTCCTGACGTGCTACGGCATGTGTGCTTCAATTTAATTAAGGCCTATTTTGTTTTTGTACCTTGTAGGCTGCTGAGGTCTCTAAATAAGAAGTTGTTCAACGGACATACGTTAATCGTGTACGAAGTGGTCTCGCGATCGTCCTTCAATATTCTGCGTAAGACGGGTTACGGCTCGAATGCAAAACTCATACACTCCTTCGGAAGTAGAAAGTAAAAACGTTGAGTAAGGTATGCAGAGAAAGCATCGCGCCAGGTTTTTTTTTAATCTGCCTTTGGCCAGTTGCACTCGTTGCTGCTGACCCGACCTACTTCCAGCTTGTACGTATTTGTGCGCTCGGAGCCAAACCCAGTCGAATTATGGCCGTGCTCTAACACCAACCGGAAGCGTAGTCGTCGATCGACTTGACTCCGAAACTTTTTTCCCCCTGCAGCAAATGGAAAATGGGCCACCGGTGCATGGACGAGCACATGTCCCGGTGTTCGGACAAGCTCAAGCAGTACCTATACAACGATGTCGTTCAGGGCACGCGTCAGGTCATGAACGAGCTCTGCAGTCCTGGACGCATGCAGAATGGTGAGCACCTGCCCGCTCCTCTATCGATACCCCAGCGGCTGTTTCTCGTTACAGAAAAAAATCAACCCTCGATCTCTTCGCACAAATACCTAAAAAATATCTGGCACGCGCTGAATTGCTGGACGCCGTTGATGGAGCATGCACCGCCACTCCACCGGTTGTACACTTGACGTCAGCGTACAACACGCACATTTTTACAAAAAGTAAAATAACAGTTTCGTAAAAGCAGTGAAGGATGATTCATACGAAGGCATTTCATGTCAAGTAAATGTCATAAGTTCACTGTGACATTTCCACGAGATTTACTACTCGATATACAGCTCCGGTGCGGCACAAAAACGGGGCTATGTATAAAAACAGCAACTTGTGGCGGTAATTAAACAACTGCGGTAGCTGTTTTTTAATTACCGCCATAGGCAAGATGCCTTTTGTTGGATGCCTTCGTACTTCTGCTCAGGCTTACGAAAACTTCCTGAGCGCATGCAGCCTTGGAATGGACGGCCTGTTTAGGTTGCACCATGTGGCCCTCTTTCACTGAGAACAACGCTATATACTGGGCACATGGTTTAAAGACTCGTTGATTGCGCTCAGCCGCTCAGTTGAGCCCACCACCCGCTGCGGTGTATCAGTGGCTAAGGCGTTGTGCTGCTGAGCCGACCCGCCGCGGTGGCTCAGTGGCTAAGGCGTTGTGCTGCTGAGCACGAAGTCGCGGGTTCGATTAACGGCCGCGGCGGCCGCTTTTCTGACGGAGGCGAAAAGCAAAAAACGCCCTTGTGTGCGAGATTTCGGCGCACGTTAAATATCTTCAGGTGGTCAAAATTAATCGGGAGCGCTCCACTACGGCGCGCCCCATCGACTGCGTTGCGTCGGTGCGGTAAACCCTACAATCAATGAAGTTGAGCCCACCCGTACATGAGCCGCCCTGCCTTCCGACGTGCTGTGCAATCATGCTCTCCCGACAGCATGCGCGGAATGGGCAGCACGGGGTTTTGCAATGTACCCTTGGTTTTTTCTTCACTAGCACTGCACCAGGGCCCCCCGTCTCTGATACCTGTCGTTACTTCGAACGGCGATCAACAAAAGCGCGCAGTCTCGCTACTACCGTGTCGTTCGTAACTCTGTGCGACGCCCTTTGTATCGAGTCGGTATTGACAGAAGCCTGGATTATAAGATTTTCGAGCGCCAAATATTTAGACAGAGGACGAAAAGAACAGAGACATGCGCTACACAGATATTTTAGACAGAGACAGAGACATTTTAGCGCCTGTCTCTGTCCCTTTTGTGCTGTATAAATATTTGGTGCTTGAAAATCTTATAAATGATTACCCACTAGCCGAACGGACACGTTGTTAAGAAGCCTTGAGGTGTCCTCTTCACAAGCGCACGTTGCGGCAGTCTTTCGGTGGCCTTGAGGCCGCGCCACTCAGGATCCTAGAGGCGCTGCGAGCTTGCACAGTGCGTCTTGAGGCAACGACACATTTCGCGCTCCGTACCGGCTGCATTTGTGGCTCCCTTACAATGAACCGGTTACTACAATCCATTACAGTTGTTGTGTGTAAAAAACTGTGGTGTCGCGCGCCATGCACACTCCGCACAGCCCCGAGCGCATAGCGCAGACGGGTGACCAGACCGGTGAGCGTGCGCTCACAGACCGACTGATGGTCAATGCATATCAAGGTTGGAGTCGAATCCACGTAGACATTATACACGTATTGTATTTCTAATTCACGGTCTGTTCTGCTGGCCTGTCGCTACGCTGCCCAGTTCGCACCAAATTCCGCTCCACTATATTTGAATGTGTCATCGCAATAAACGCGTTTGCTCTCTCTCTCTCTCTCTCTCTCTCTGTCTCTCTCTCTCTCTCTCTCTCTCTCTCTCTCTCTCTCTCTCAAGTCCATAAGCGGACCAAGTTGCTACAGTGAATAGCTACTCCTACATTTGCTCTTTTTTTTTCAGCTTCTCACTTCTACGAATCCACATTCGATCCCCTTGGGATTACTTTCGTATTCCTTTCCATCCATACACGTCTGTATTGTCATAAGAGGTACGCACCTCCACCTCCTCAACCGCGTTCCCGCCCACGGTCGCTCTTTTATCCAGCACTGTCTATACGGGAAATAGAAAAAAAATCCCATAAGAATCGAGCCAGCCGTGCTGTTTACCTTCCGAGCGCTGTGTCGGTCGGCGCTACTTCCACCATCACCCTCCATTTCTCCCTCCTTGATTCGACGCGAGCGCATTCATCGACGAGGTCGTCAGTGCAGCCGTGGAGGCCCCGGGGGCGTCGTCACGCTTCGAGTCGATCCGACCGCATACCATGAGGTCGTTCTACCACCGACCACACAGCCACGGGGAACGCACAGATCGGGGGACACGTGATGACACGAACGAATGCATTAACGCCGTCTGTATGGGAAGGGGGAGTCATATTCACGAGGCCAACTTGAAAGGGAGAGAAAGGAACAAGCACCGGGCGTCATCGGTGTGCATCTGCGAAACGAAAAAAAAAAAAAAAAGAATCAGTCTTATGAACGAAGGTTGCAAAATGCTACAAAGTATAGCATCCGTTCTGTCGTGCCAATGTGGCTTCGTTCCTCGCATTTGTATGATTTTTTTCATCGCAACAGTTTGTTAGGTTCTCATCTTTGCCGAATTTGGACGGAAAATCTTAACTTCAATTATCTCGGTAGGGCTGTTGTGCCAAAGCGAACGAAAGCAACCCAAATCGACAGTTACTCACTCTTCCTCAAAAAAAAAAGCAAAATGCTCGAAAGGGAGAATTGTGGCCGAAAATAGGTCGACGGCAGAATATACGGATGCAGACGCGAAACTGACAATCGACACCTTTGAGAAGACAAAAATAAAAAAATGGGGCGAATATACTGCACGCGCCGCTAATAAGGGCCTCAAAAAAAGTTGCACGGAATCGTAATAATCAGCGACGTTCCTGGGAGAAAAAATGACAAAAAGAAACACGGCGATTGATGGGCTCCTCGGCTCTCATTTCGACAGTCACGCAGTGCTTTGCGCGTGAAACTATTATTTTTTGGTTCTACGTCCGCCCCGATTCTTCTAGCGGTGAGTGGGCCGGAAGTGGCCACCCAAGTGGTCAGGTCAGAATAATGCCTCATTACCGTAACTGCGCTGCTCGCTCACATCCTGCTTTACGATTGGCCGAGCTCGAGTGACGTCACTGGTAGTCGAGCGCACCAGCCAATGGCCCAACGAGCAAAAGTTGGGCGAACAGAAACCTCTGGGCTGCGGTGGCGTGCATAGGCGGTGTCGGGGGCGCGCAGCCTTTCGCGTCGTCACGATGGCGTGATGAACGGCGCTGCGCAAAATTGGTTGGGCGCTATCGCGCTCTGGCAACCGTCCCGTTCGTCCTGTCTCGTTGAATGGCGTGCCCAGTTATCTCTCCATCATGCTCATTTTCGTTTGCTTCACCATACGAACTAAGGTATCAATTTGTGGAAGTGCTTGTATCATCGCGCAAAGAAAAAATATAAGGAAACGTAAAGCAGTGGTTAAAGGCAAGTACGTTATTTGGCCTGACTTTGGCTCGACCTTCGACGTCTCTGCGGTCGGCGTTAGGTTGATGTTGATATATTACCAGCCCTCGAGAGGAAACAAAACGGACAAGTTGGCGACAAATTCCGCGTCACAACCCCCCTTCATACAAAATACGCTAACTGCATATTCACCACATAGATCAAGCATAACGCCGTCAGCTTTGGCGATTGGTGCTGGTCGTACTTTTTCCACGCTGTAGTTAAGGAACAGTAATTTACCTTGCTATTATGGAATAATCATTTAGGCACACGAGTGAGGGGATTTCCAATCTCTTGCCCTTGACGTGTTGATTAATAGGGCACTTGCCGGCATTTAACGCACGTGTCGGTATTGATGCAACTGCCGCGACTGCATGGCGTGCAGACTACCTCCGGCTTGCCCCGTGCTTCAAAAGCCTGTTCGTGGAAGGCGGCAAATGCTCGCAGAAGTACAAAAGCATGATCCAGTGGTCCAAGGCGTCAGCCGACATGACGGAGGCCTCCAACGTTGAAGAAGGACTCCGGAGGACGTGCTGGTATGGTATACATGCACATAACGACGGATTTTTTCTCTAGTTTGATTTCTTTATGCCTTTATCACAAACAAGGCAATCTTACCTCATTCGACGCTATAAATCACCTTCAAGTAGCCGTGTAGCATTGGCAATAATGACTGAATCTTTTATGTGTATGCTTGCGGAATTTCTCCTATGCATATGCATTAATCGCTCGTTAACTCGAACTCGGATACCTCGAAATGTCGGTTAAGTCGAAAATTTTATTCGCCGTACATTTACCTCTCGTAGGCGCCATGTATCTGCCCCCTTTATCTCGAAACGTTTTTTAGAGGACAGCAAAATGTTGACAGAGAGTACCCAAGCCTAAGTTCGCTACATACAGCTGATAAGGTCTCCGTTCTAACGCTTAGCTCCAACTTCGCACCGAAAGCCGCCGTGAACGGCAATGTTACGCTGTAAGAGGCCGATGTTTCCGTTACCAGAATGCTTTCCGACGCCTACATCTTTGAGAGAGCTGTGGACGAATCAGCTGATCATGAGGGCAAAGTACAGCCTCGATAAATGCCTACAACGACAGAAACAACAAAGATGCTGCCTTCGCAACACGGTAGAATGTAGCGGTGGCAGCCAACAATTGATGCGCTGCATTGAGCAGCTCTAAAACTCTTTTCTGGGACCAGGTGCGGACGCGACACAGGCAGCATCACATAGTTCTTTCTTCCGCATTAATGAAAATACGTTTTTCCTGCGAAATATTTTGCCTTCATTTCGTAAGCTCCCCTGTGCACTGGAGAGAGAGAAAAGTTAAAAGAGAGGCAGGAATGTTAACCCGGCTGCGGCCTAGTATGCTATCCTGCACTGGGGAAAGGGAAACAATGAGGAACAAGAGGAAAATAGAAAAAGAAGTGGAAAGGGACAGACATGGCGCAGTGTGGTGAGCCTAGCGGTAGGACACTGTAGACAAACAAGTTCAGTGAGTTCATAGCGGGTAGTCTTTTCCGCTACAGTCTTTTGTGCAATTCCGCCATTTTTAGAAAACACAGGAGCACTTTTGTCGCCTTATCCGTAGATCACAGAAAAGGCCAGTGGCCCAGGATTGTCTCCTCAGAGAACGGGCGCCGAGAGTCTAACTTTCGTAGAGTCGCAGAGAGCTGGCTTCGTTCCGATGAAAACTGTGGACAATCGCAGAGGACATGTGGTATGGTCTCTGGTGTGTCACAGACTTCGCACGCCTCACTGGCTGCCATTCCAATCAAATAGGAGTAAGCATTTGCGAATGCGACTCGAAGCCAGAGACGATAAAGAATGGTTGCATCAGATCATGGGAGGCGTAATGGAAGGGGGCGCTGGAGATGGGGGTCCAGGGCATGAATACGAGCACTCGTAAACTCTTGGGTGGTCCATTTGGATATCGTGGTCTCACGAGCAAGTTTGCGGAGAGTTCTAGCGGTTTCTGTCCTGGATAACGGAATAGATATGGTCTCCGTTTTTTGGTGTGCCAAGCGTGCGGCAGCGTCCGCACTTTCGTTTCAGACAATCCCGCAATGACTGGGAAGCCACTGAAAGGCAATGTCATGACCCGCTTGGGTGGCACGGTCTTACAGTAGTCTTATCTCGGCCAGCAGCTGTTCATTAGGTCCACGGCACAGGGCTGACTTCACTAGCTTGTATATCAGTGACTTCGGCACAAATTTTTGGCATTTCGCTTAACTCGAAACTCCACTTATATCAAATTTTTAGCGAATTTTACGATTTCGAGGTAATGAGGGATTACTGTGCTATATATGCAGTATATATGCAGTGTATGTGCGTGCGTGT